>NC_037672.1:128773394-128819918 GCF_003255815.1 Theropithecus gelada
TGTGTGTGTGTGTGTGTGTGTGTTCAAAAAGGTCTATAATTTCCTTTTTCTGGAATATCTGTGTCTGCTCTTGGTATTAGGGTAATGCTGAACTAATAGAGTATGTGAAAAGTTTTCTACATTCTTTGATTTTTCTGAAAGAAATTGTGTAGAATTCGTATTATTTCTTTCTTAAATGTTTAAATGTTTATTAAAATTTACCAGTAAAATATTCTGGCCCTAGGGTTTTATTTTTTGGAAGGTTTTTAACTAAAAATTCAATTTATTTGATACATGTAGGACTATTAAAATTACCTGTTTTTCCTTGAGTTGGTTTGGTAGCTTGTGTCTGTCAAGGAATTGGTCTGTTTTATCTAAGTTGCCAAATGTATTGACATAATTACCTTATTGGTATTTGTCACTTTCTTTCACTCCTTATATTGATCTTTTATTCTCTACTTTTTTCTTGATCAGCTTGACAAAAGGTTTACCAAATACATTGATATTTTCAGATAACTGCCTTTTTTCATTTCATTTTTTGTTGTCATTTCCACTTTTGTTTCTACTTTTATACTTAGTATTTCCTCATTCAATTTATTTTGTATTTAATTTGTCACTTCTTAGGGAGGAAATTTAGATTGCTAGATTTTAGTTAGGTCATGCTTTTGTTCTCAGCAGGCCTTATGATAGAAATTTTTCTCTAAGTTCTGTTTTAGTTGCATCAATACATTTTTATACATTGTATTTTCACTTGCATTCATTTGAACTTTTTTTTTTTTCTTTTTTTGAGTCTCGCTCGGTCGCTCAGGCTAGAGTGCAGTGGCGCGATCTCAGCTCACTGCAAGCTCCGCATCCCTGGTTCACGTCATTCTCCTGCCTCAGCCTCCTGAGTAGCTGGGACTACAGGCGTCCGCCACCTCGTCTGGCTAATTTTTTGTATTTTTTAGTAGAGACAGGGTTTCACCGTGTTAGCCAGGATGGTCTCGATCTCCTGACCTCGTGATCCACCCGTCTCGGCCTCCCAAAGTGCTGGGATTACAGACGTGAGCCACCGCGCCCGGCCATTTGAACATATTTTAAATATATCTGAGACTTATTTTTTAACACATGAGTTACGTAAAAGTATATCTTTTTTCATATTTGGAGATTTTTTAGATATATTTTTTATTCTAATATAACTGTTTTCTGGCTCACCAGCATACTTTGCATGATTTTTAATCTTTGAAATATTTTAAGAGTTATTTTATGGTACATAATATGATCTACCATGATTATTATTTCTTGTGGATTTGCGAATAATATGTATCTGCTATTGAGTGGCCTTTTCTATAAATATCAGTTTGGCCAAATTGTATGATAGAACTGATGGTTCAGATCGTCTATAAACATCTGTAATACCACTGACATGCTACCTACTTACTCTACCAGTTACTGAGAGAAGAGTGTTGAAGTCTCCAACTATAGTTTTAGATTTCTCTATTTCTTTTTTTCCAATGTGCTAATATTTTTTCTTGTGTATTTTGAAACTCTTATATTAGGTGGATACACACTTGAGATTATTACACTTTCTGTAGCATTGGCCCTTTATCATTATTTAATTTCCCACTTAACTACGTTCCTTGTGGTTAGTATCTGCATGTTATACCATCCATCACTTTACTTTTAATCTATCTATATCAGTATCTAAAATGGGATGCTTGTAGTCAGCATTATGTTGGGTCTTGCTTTGTTTCTTTAATCAAACCTGATAATCTATGTTTTCTTTCAACTAGTAAGTTGAGACTATTTCTATTTAAAGTGATTATCCACCCGTTTATATTAAAATCTACCATCTTCCTTGCTGTCTTACACGTGTTTTATGTTTTCTCTTTCTCTTCTTTTTCTGAATTGAATTGTGCCTTTTTATGATTCTTTTATTTTTTTTTTTTGTCTATAATCTCTATTCTTCCTACAGAAATAATTTTCTTTGACATTCCTTATAGGTTGGTCTTATAACAATTAATTTTCTCAGTTTTTATGTGTCTTAGAATGTTATTATTTCTTTAAGATTTTTTAAGTCAGCTGTATTGAATTATAATTTAATACCTTATATTGAACCCTTTAAAGTATACAATGAAATAATTTTGTATTATACATATACAGTTATGTAATCATCACCTTAGATTATTTTTGGAACTCTTTGTCACCCCAAAATGAAATGCCATGTCCTTTAGCAGTCATTTTCTATTCCCCAATTCCTAGGCAACCACTAAGCTCCTTTCCATCTCTATAGATTTTTCTATTATGGATATTTCATATAAATAGAATCATACATTACATATTTTTTGGGACTGTACTGTACTGTATGTATTGGATACACATAACACACATACATGCACATTTATAACACCACATACCTAGAGTTTTAAATGACCTAGACTTTCAATCTCACAACTTCTATTGGTCACAGCTTAATTAGGTTCTGTGCTCAGGATCTCGCTGTGCTACAATAGAGGTGTTGGCCAGGCTGCATTCTCATCTTTAGACTTGCCTAGGGAAGATTCCACTTTCAAGGTTCTTGAGATTGTTGGTAAAATTCCTTTCCTTGTACAACTTTCTTATTTGATTGGAAGCTGGTAATGGAGAGAAGAGAAGGAGAGAGATAATGCATTGCTTCTGCTCTCTTGCTTCTGATCCTCTTCACAGGGCTCACTTGATTAGAACAGGCTCACCTTAAATAATCTAATTTTAATTACCATGAAGTCAACTGAAGAGGGACCATAACCGCATCTCTGAAATTCCTTCAATCTGAGATATTCTATTGGTTAGATGTAAGTTACAGGTCCTGCCCACAATCAAGAATAGTTATTGAACAAACATTTGTATACCAGGGGACAGGAATCATGGAGGCCAGGTTAGAATTGTGATTACCATATACATATAAATTTAGATATATCTTATCTGAGAAATATTTTCTCTTTTATCTCATGCTTTGCTTAGCCACAGTCAACAGGCCAGGAGTGTGCGTTCAGCTTTCCCTCCATGACATCTTTCTTTGAGAACACACTAGAGATTTCATTGCAAAACAGGTTTTAGGTGTATGTGTCCTAGACAATAGTCAGCTGTTAAATGTTTAATAACTACTTCCTGAAACAAACAAACAAACATGTCTTTTTTTTTATAATGCATATTATAATGCATATTATAACTTCTACTGATATAAAGATTATGCAACACATAATTTACAAATATTAACAAAATATACAATACCCTTTATTATAGATTTTATATAGTCAACTGACTCACAAAATTATTTTACATTTATGTACAGGTTAATGAGTAAGACAAAAGTAGAATAACAAAGAAATATGCTCACATTTTCTTCATTTATCAAGTACATCTACTTCTTTGCTGAATTGAATCATCTTTTTTCAATACTACTATCAGATTATCTCTCTTGCTCTCCTTTTTTTATTTATTCTTTTTGCTATTCACAATTCATTTCATAGAACTATTACTTTCATAAGTCTAAAGAAAAAACAAAACAATAATTCAGACTCTGATAGGTAGTACTTGCTGATTTCCACAGTGTAAATACTAGCATGGCTTATTTCAAGCTATCAAAATGTTATCACTGAATGTGAAGCTGAAAGACGAGTTCAGTAGCACATTACTATATGGCAGTTTTTGTGATACAAATAAAATAGATATACATAATCTCAAAAATACAGATAATAAAAAAATTTAATAAAATAATTAGGAAGTTTATGTCTTGAATAATTTTACCTTCATTTGTATATATAATTTAATTGTTAAATTTATATAACTAAATTTTAGATAATCGTTATGAAAAAAAACCTTCTAGGTAGCCTTCTGAAATTTAAATGATTACCTTTGCTCCCTTATTCTTTTTCCATCAAACAAAAACAAGTCTTACAGAATTAATTGTCAGTGAAGATGCACATGCTTGTGCCTGATTCTCTGTCCTTCTTTCTTTCCTTCCTTCTTTCCTTCCTCCCTCCCTTCCTCCTTCCTTCCTTCCTTCCTTTCTTCCTTCCCTCCTTCCTTCCTTCCTTTCTTCCTTCCTTCCTTCCTTTCTTCCCTCCTTATATCCTTCCTTCCTTCCTTTCTTCCCTCCTTCTATCCTTCCTTCCTTCCTTCCTTCCTTCCTTCCTTCCTTCCTTCCTTCCTTCCTTCCTTTCTTCCCTCCTTATATCCTTCCTTCCTTTCTTCCCTCCTTATATCCTTCCTTCCTTCCTTCCTTCCTTTCTTCCCTCCTTATATCCTTCCTTCCTTCCTTCCTTCCTTCCTTCCTTCCTTCCTTCCTTCCTTCTTTCCTTCCTTCCTTCCTTCCTTTCTTCCCTCCTTATATCCTTCCTTCCCTCCTTCCTTCCTTCCTTCCTTTCTTCCTTCCTCCCTTCCTTTCTTCCTCTCTTCCTTTTTTCCTTCCTTCCCCTTCTCTGTTTCTTTCTCTCTTTTTTCTCTTTCTTTTTTTGTGCAATGAACTTCTCTATAGTGTGCACATGATTCACCTCACAACATTACATACAAAGTAAATAAAATTTTTATTATGAGCCTTTTGTTACTATAATGTTATAAACATACAACTAGAACTTTTATAAAACTATACTGACTTCTGTTATTAACTGCTTATCTCACTTTAGATTATGCCAAATATTTTATATGAATAATGAATTAATTCTGGCTGTGTAAAGGGTATCACTTCTATTTAATATAAAGCTAACATTGCCTGATAATATATCAAAATAAACATCCACATGAATTAATTCAAATGAATTCTCAAGTCTCTCATTTAGTTAACCTACTTTTAATTACCATGAAGTCAACTGAAGAGTGACCGTAATCATATCTCTGAATAGAGCTTAGTTGAGCAATCCACTTTGGCTAAACGCATCCTGGAATTCATGGTACCAGTGTACAGGACATCAGATAACCTCAATTGGAGATCACTGTGAAGTAGAAGAGGAAAGAAAGAGGAGATCAAAGGACATCTGCATTAACCAGCAACAGTGTTCCTAACAATACAAGTTGCTTGTTAATTTTAAGGTTGGAAAACAGAAAAGCCTAATATTAAAACTCATAACAGATCTTTGTATTAGAGGACATTATCTTCTAGAATTGTGTTAGATATAATGGCTTGTCAAAGTAGAAAGCCAAATGGGCAAAGTATAACATTATTTCACTTTTGTACTAGTATGTTGTATAAATTTATTTTTTTCTTTTATTTATTTTGGCATAAGGAAACATATGAAATGCTAGACACTTTGAATACTTCTGTATCAAGCAAGGGTGATACTTACTTATTTTATCTCCAAAAGAAATACTAAAGTCTATCTCAGATTTAATTGTGACAACTTGAGTTTTGCAAAAAAAGATAAATTGATTTTAAGAGTATTGCAAATGTTCAGTCATACTGACTAAAGTGCAATGGCTTCAATGAAGTGTTCACATTTGGAATTTTGTTTTGTAACTCTATACTTCAAATATAAGCAAATTGATAGACCAAACTCACAATATATCTGAAATAAATTAGATATCAATCATATGTACTTGTGTATTTGCATATTAACACTTTGAAAGTAAAGTCTTGAGCATGGCTACATTTTGAATTATTTAAACTAATAATATGTTCTTTTCAATTGGTTGCAACATGAGATAGCTTAAATAAGCTCAAATAAACATCTGCATAGATTATCTGATTATCTCAATACTTGTCCCTTTAAATCTTGTCTTTGTTAAATATATGGCCTTTTCTTCTGAGCATTGTCTTATCACTAGGAAGGTTTATTTGTCAAATATTCAAGATTATATCACCTTCTCCTGCAACCTTTTACATAAAGTGTCAACAAATTCTTTCTCTTTCATTTCATTTCAGTCAGGTCTGCTTTCTTTTTCAGAAAAAAATCCACTTTTGCAAGAGATAGAGCCAAATAAAAGATTGTTTTTATGCATTTATCTACTTAGAAAAGACACCTGAACATTAAGGATTAAGATATAACTTTTCTAGATATAATTCAGCTATCAAAAAAGTATCCAAAAACCAGTCAGCTAAATTTATTTAAATAGACATATTGATATTACATTCTCGGGCACTTGGCTTAAAAAATCTATCAGGAATTTGAATTAAAAAATACTACTAATTTTACTTAAACTGCTATGCTTGTAGATATTACATGTCTGGATGATTTATTCTGCTATTCATGAAGCCTTTAAAGACTGTGGCTAATGTTTAGCAGAAAACAAAATGATATGGTATTTCTCATTTCAAAGCAAAGGAAAAGATGCACTTATAGAACAAATACCTCAGTTGGTTCTGCTAAGAAAATAATATGTATTTTTAAAAGATAGACTGCTATTAGAGTGTACTGTGTCAATAAAATACTCCTTGCTATATATTTACCTGGTGGTTTTTAGTGAATTCAGAGAGTATCTTAACATTATGCTCAATCAGGTCAATTACAGGGTTGGGGTGGGGTAAATGATACTATTATTTGCATCATAAACTGTCTTTCATCTTTTCTACTGCTTCAAACCTACACCTGTGTGTAAAGCTGCAGAAAAAAAAAGAGCAGTGAGAAGTGGTGTTTTAGAAATATTACAGTAAATTCCAATGATAGGATGGGGTTAAAAAGAGCAAGATTTTAGGTTATGAAATACATTACACCACCTACCAGTTGTTAATTTATGTTTGTTTCCGCTTAATTTCCCTTTACTAAGGATGTATGGAGAATATACGATAAGAAATACAAAAACAGGTGATCCATACTGTGATAAAATGAAGTCAAAAAAAAAAAAAGTCCAAAAAAGTATCATAAGCACATCTCTACGCAGATGAGCAGAATAAACCACTGAACCAACTGCATTTCTCAATCTGATATGTGTTCTACAAGACAAAACTTCTATTCCTGATGAGACACTGGCGATCTGTTGCTCAAAATGTTTCAAACTCTAACAGTCTTTTTAAATACCAGATGTTTACTAAAATACAGACTCCATGAATACTCTGTAAAAAGGGTGTGTTCACATGTAACAAATCTCATTTTTATTCACAGTTCATAATATTCTTAGTTGTATCATCTCCAAAAAATATTACATGACTAAAAAAATCATTAATCCTTTTACAAAGTACTTCCATCACCTTTTGACATAAATAAGTTAAATTTGTGTATTGTATATGTACATATGTATGCATATGTATGTATTTTTGATTACATATATATTTGTATATATTGTAAAAGTTAAGAATGTTGTAATTTTTCTAATGCATTAATTTTAAGTTCATTAGTAATAAAATTACTTCAAAAATTAAACTTTCTTTTATATATGCATTAAAGTTTATATATATATAAACTATGTGCAGGAACTATGTATAGTTTTTATATATATATAAACTGTGTACAGGAACTGTGTATAGTTTATATATCTACAGTTTATATATAAATATATATGGTTTATATAAACATAAGTATGAACATATGAACATATATATACAGCATATATATGTGTGTGTGTGTGTATATAGATATAAACTGTACACAGTCTTGCCAAGATGAAAGAGTTTTTGGGATCTAACTTGTGACCTCATCATAAGTAACTAGAAAAGTAGATGAAAATCAATGGTTTTCATACATTGACAATAAGAGCACAGGTCTCTAATCCCTGACAAAGAGAAAACTTAAAAAGAGAGAGAGAGAGAGAGACAGAGAGAACAATAAAGAGACAGAGAGAGAGCTGGGAGTTCCCCTAGCTGCCGCTTGCAGACATTTTCTGGAAAGAGGTAAAGCCTAAGTAGAGACCCCATAACCAGTAGTAAAGAATGTTCAGACTAGCTAAAAGATGTACAATTGTAGACCATGAAAGAGATTTTTAAAAAGCATAACAAGTGAAAATCAATGACCGCACTAAGCCTATTTTAATCTCATTGCAGAAAGATAGTAATGAGGAAAAAATATTTTGAAATGTCGATAAGAGAAAACATATAGATATAAATAAAAGTTATACAATTTACTACTGAATTATTTTCAAGCATATGAAGATAATAGACAATGAAACAGTTTATATAAAGTTCTAAAAATAAAAAAAAGGAAACACACATCCACATCAAAATTTGTAGTTGAATATTCGGAGATTTACTCTTAAGCTGTTAATCACATCAAACTGCAAATAACTCAAAATTCCATTCATCAGTAAATGGATAAATGAATTGTGGCATATCCATACAAGAGCTAATACTCTAATAAAAAGTAGTAAATTATTACAACATGCCAACCCATAGATTTATCTCTAAAACAGTAAGATGTTCAAAAGGAAATTGGCACAAAGGTGTTCTCACTATAATATTTCATTTCTATGAAAATCTAGACAAGATGAAATTAGTTTACAGTGACAGATATAGCATCAGTGCTAACCTTGGTCAGGGCATTAACAGCAAAGGGCAATAGAGAAGCTTTCCGAGTGATGGAAACAGTCTTAATGCCAGTTACATAGGAATATGTATTTGTGGAAACTCATCAAATTCATGAATTTTATTTCAACAAAGTCAAGTAAAAATCTATAGTAAGAAAAGTGAACATTAAGAGAAAGTATTTTGGGGTCAAGTAACACAATGGAATGTTCCTACTGTAAAAGTGGGGTCCTGGCTGGGAACGGTGGCTCACTCCTGTAATCCCAGCACCCTGGGAGGCTGAGATGGGCAGATTGCTCAAGCTCAGGAGTTCGAGACCAGCCAGGGCAATATAGTGAGATTCTGATTGTACACAAAATACAAAAAAAAAAAAAAAAAAAAAAATCCAGGCGTGGTGACAAGTGCCTATACTCCCAGCTACATGGGAGGCTGAGGAAGGGGGATGCTTGAGCCCAGGAGGCAGAGGTTGCAGTGAGCTGGGATGGTGCCACTGCAGTCCAGCCTGGGCAACAAAGTGAGACTTTACCTCAAAAAAAAAAAAAAAAAACAAAACAAAACAAGGGAGCTACTGTAATTAATCTGTTGACTCTGCTGTTACTGATGAGAACTGGTGGCCTAGAAAATGCTATTTAATATTAATTTGAAGTACTTTATTCCCATTTATTATTCATGCTATTAATCAAGAGTAAAGCTTACTGAATTTGTAAGTAATTCTGATAACCTTACATGAAATTAATTTATGATATTCTAATTTGAGTGATAAAGTCTTAACTATTGTCATTAATTATATGAGTATTCACACATTCTCTTGTTCTGAGTTTTTGTTGTTGTTGAACAAATCAATCCATTTCTGTTTAATTTTGTTTGGTCTGTTTGTTTCCTATGCTTTCCCAAGAAGTAGTATCTGCTAGTATTGCATCAGTTTCAATTCTTTTTCATCTACCCGTTTAATCAGCTTTAACTTGAAAACTTCAAAAACCTCCTGGCACTTAACAACTTTATCCAAATCCCTGCACTTACAGACCTGACCAAATTCTAGCATGGCTTCTAACACCATAAGGCCTTGACCCTAGGAGGCCAGCCTTCCTTAAAATGACTGTCTGAGAAAACTCAAGACTATCAAAAGAATTTACTGTTTAATTCAGCCAACATTTCCCTTTCCTAGAGAATGTACTTAAAGAAAAGCTTAACATTGTAAATCTTTTTTTTTTTTTTTTTTTTTTTGGAGAAGGAATTTTGCTCTTGTCACCCAGGCTGGAGTGCATTGGTGCCATCTCGGCTCACTGCAACCTCTGCCTCCCGGGTTCAAGCGATTCTCCTGCCTCAGCCTCCCCAGTAGCTGTGACTACAGATGCCTGCCACCATCCCCGGCTAATATTTGTATTTTTAGTAGAGATGGGGTTTCACTATATTGGCAAGGCTGGTATCGAACTCCTACCCTTATGTGATCCACCCACCTTGGCCTCCCAAAGTGCTGGGATTATAGGTGTGAGCCACCATGCCTGGCCAAAATTATAAATCTTTTCTCTGTCCCTTGGAGTTATATAGGTATGTATCTCCTAATGCTCAGGAATGTCTCTATCAGTGACCCAATCTGAAAGCCATTTTTTTGAAATGTAATCATCATGAAGACTAGGAACTCTGTTTCTCAGTATCAGTGGAAAAAATAGAATCCTAATTTTGAGGCCTGGTGTGGTGGTTCACACCTGTAATCCCAGCACTTTGGGAGGCTGAGGCGCGCAGATTCCTTGAGGCCAGAAATTCGAGCCCAGCCTGAACAACGTGGTGAAATCCAGTCTGTGCTAAAAAATACAAAAATTAGCCAGGCATGGTGGCACACGCCTGTGGTCCCAGCTACTCAGTAGGCTGAAGCAGAAGAATTGCTTGAACCTGAGAAGTGAAGGTTGGAGTGAGCCAAGATCAGGCCACAGCACTCCATCCTGGGTGACAGAGTGAGATTCCACTCACAAAAAACAAAAATAAAAACAAAAACAAACAAAGAAAACATTCTATTTTGATAGCTGCCAGATGATTGACACAGCTGGCATAATTGCATTTACACTGCCCAATCCTTTATAATTTTTCACTTCTCTGCCTCTGATTCATTTCCTCTTGCTACTCCCTCATTCTCTGCCTTCAATGCCCCATAATCTCTGCACAAATCAGAATAGAGTTCTACTCTTTTTCTTACATTGTTATTCACTAGTAACTGAATAAAATCTGCTGTCATCACTTTGGCTAATGTCCAGCTTTGTTTATCTTTGAAAAACTCAGATTGTTGATGCAACAATAAATTAAACATGCTAACAATTAATCAAAATGGACAAATAAGTCTAACATCAGTTCCATTTTTTTAAATTTCTAATCTTAAATTGTATCTAGCATGATGAATACTTCACTCAAATTAGTGAATGAAATCAAGTAAATCATTTATGATGAAGGTGATGACTTTCAAAGTCCCCCTTTTTTACAATCCATTTTATTAAATAATTTTTTATTTAATATTCAAAAATTATGAATTAACAGGAACAATATGTTTTTTTTTTCTAATTGTAAGCATTTAGAATATTTGTTGACATTAAACCATTTCTAATTCTCGAGCATCTATTGAAGGCAAGCATGACTGCAATTAATAGGGAAAAAGAAAATAAATCAGGCTCTTCTGATAATTACATAAAGAGCAACGGATTCTCAATTATTTTGGAAGCACATTCTTTCAAATTACATTACTATTTTTTGAAATTGAATCATAAATTTGAATAGCTTGCTTCATATTATTTAAGAAATATTAATTAAAAATAGAAATAGAATAAAGGTAGCTGCATTTACAAATTTTGATAAAAGATTATTTAGAAATGTTTAGATCTACTAAAAATTATCCAAATGTTTCAAACCAGAAATTACTAACTAGAATTTTCCTTTTTACTATTTTTATAATGCATTCTAAATCTCAGCACTGTCCTCTATTTATTGGCTTTTAAATATCCTCACTTTTGCATATGTGTTATTTAAAAAGAGTCTAATAGGGTTAGTTTATTGATTTAGAGGCTTTGTAGTAAACAGCAATCTAATTTTTTTTTTTTTTTAAATCTAAGTGACAGCACCTTTCACATTCATGACTGAAGATGTGAATGGATAGGTAGATAGATTGATATTGTGTATTATGGATGCCAAGCAATTATTACCAGAGAAAAATAACCTGACTGTACTGATTAAAATAAAACATTTCTGCAAGATAGAAATTATAATTACTTTGCTGAACTTAAGCTGCACTTTATACTCTGAATAAATTAGGCCATTATTATTCTATGTTCAAATTCCTAAGGGTACCTTGCCTTTGGTTTGTATCTATTTAATTCAGATCAGTTAGTGAACACCTTTGGTTAATGTCATGATATTTCCATTATGGAATTCAAACTCTCCTGAAAGAAGTGTGTCAAGTTGCTACCCTTCAGCGAAGGTGCATTCCATTAAAGACTCTTATTTTAGAACTTCTTTAGAACATATTTCAACAGCAGAAGGTATTAAGAAACACTGTACAAAGGTACAATTGATTCATAGAAACTCTTTCTTTCTAACATGTACTATTTTTGTACATTCATCTCTTCCAATAAAGTCTTTCATAATTTTTCTTTTTTCATTTCAATTGTCCTGTTCCAATCCATATTTTGCACTCTCCAATTCAGTGTATTTACCTGCCACATTTTCATTATTTTTTTCAATGTAAATCCCACAAAGAAAAGCTATTTCAGTTGACTGGAACTCGTAGAATTCATTACAGCCAATCAATTGTGTGAGTGGTGGTAATGAATAATCAGAATATTTGAAAAATTGTCAAAATAGAAAAGAGTAATAAATATAAATGAGACAGGACTAATCATTTTATGAATATTACCAGTATAACATTGCTCTTGATTTCATATGAAATGAAAATTACAAAACATTTGTCAATTTGGTTTATCCTGAATACAAATGTCCGATAACTTGTAGTGTTCTTGTGGGTATAGAATATAGAAAATACTGGGCAAAAATGGTCTATATAAATTTGAAATAATAAATTTAAAGTGTTTGTAGTCATAAGAATTTTTGGTCTCAAATGTTTCAGAAATCAGAGTTAGAAGCTTGCAAACACCGATGTGCTTGAGAGTTTATTTTTTCTTGGTTTACTAAACTTATGTGCAAGAATCCCACTGAGAGCAAAAGTATTATTATTTATTAGTTCATTTTGTTGACCTTGAGATGTCATCATCATGTGTACAGAGAGCAATATTGCAGTCTAATAAAAAAAGATAAAATAAGTAAAATGTATAAGTAAGAAGAAATGCTAGGAAAAATGTTCTTTTCTGAGGGTGAGGGAAAAGATTAGATTATAATTTGCAGAATCAAGGGCACATGGGAATGACATGCAATGATCATGATTTATGAATGTATTTTGGAAGGTAGAAAACCAATAGATTTTCTAAAAGTTCTGTGTTGTTCAGTTTAATTTGAACTGCTCTCTCTCCTCTCACATCACATTGGCTTAAATATGATAGTGATTAAAAATACACATTCACACACATACACATAATATTAGCCCCATTTTTCTAATTAAGTAGTTATGCATGCACTTAACATCCAGGATTAAACATTTAAAAAAATATTTATAGATTTCTTACATGTAGGGTTTTGAAATTTGGATATATTAATGGAAAGTTTGGTTTGGGAAGTTTATTCAAGAGTTAAAATGATGAATCATTGATTTATATAAGAAATTTGCTAGATTATCAGGCAGAATACCTCCTTAATTCCCACTTTTTATGTCTACTTAAGCCTGTAATTTTGTTTAGAATTTAGCAAAAAAAATTTTAGTGATATAATTAGTTGTTCATAAATTTTCTATCAACCCGAAATGCATAAACAGGGGTGCTTGGAGTTTTTATGATAGCTATACTCATTTTGATCAAGTAAAACTAAAAAGGAGTGAGGCAGGTGGTGAATATCATGCGCATTTATGCCCAGTCATGCTTGCTGTGGTCACAGGATAAGATACTACATGATGTTTTACATTTTTTATTCTAAATTCTCAATTCCACTGTAAGAAATTAAATAAGGTAGTTCTGACTTTGATAATTTTTATGGTATAGAAAGGAAGTTAGTTACTGGGAGTAAAATATATTGAAGCATATATTTTATTTAAGAAAAGAAAAATGTTGCTAAAAATCTCTCTTCTTTTTTTTTTTTTTTTTTGAGACGGAGTCTTGCTCTGTCGCCCAGGCTGGAGTGCAGTGGCCGGATCTCAGCTCATTGCAAGCTCCGCCTCCCGGGTTCACGCCATTCTCCTGCCTCAGCCTCCCGAGCAGCTGGGACTACAGGCGCTCGCCACCTCGCCCGGCTAGGTTTTTTTTTTTTTTTTTGTATTTTGTAGTAGAGACGGGATTTCACCGTGTTAGCCAGGATGGTCTCTATCTCCTGACCTTGTGATCCGCCCATCTCGGCCTCCCAAAGTGCTGGGATTACAAGCTTGAGCCACCGCGCCCGGCCAAAATCTCTATTCTTAAATATAAATGAATAAAGCAAATGACTGAATAATTGATCAATAGATAGAGTAGACAAGAAATGTGATAGGATGTTTTCAGTTTGAGCTTTAGGCAATAGTTTCCATGGTAATCTATTGGATTTTGCAGTTATGATCCACATCATTTGAACTGTTGACATTATTGAACTTGTCCAAACAAAATATATGACATAAATTATAACGTTTTCCTAAATTGTATCAATATGGCAAAAAAGCTAAGCAGATTACATGACTGTGTTTGCATGTTGTGTGATAGTGTGAGTACTAAAAATATTTCTTTTTAAAAGTTTGTTTAGAATTTATGGTTTATTTTTCATTATCTCTTTTAAGGTATTTTTATTATTAAATCAAGCGTGTCATATATATTATTAGTGAGCTGTAATTGTAATACTGCTTAGCCATCATAGTAAAGGTTTCAAATTGAGTCTGCAAAGCTTATTGGCATGATGAGTTTAACATTATTTTAACTCTCAGAATCTGTACATTTATAGACTGAATGTAACTTCTTATATTTGCAAACTAATAAGAACATTTTGTTTTCTAAAAGTAACTATTTTTCATATTTTCTCATAAATACAAAAACATATTTTTATATTTATCAAAAATGCTTTTTACTTGACAATATAAAATCCATGAAAAACTGATTACTTAACAAGATAGAAATTATCTGTTAGTAACCTATTTTTATAATTAGGAAATTTTTATTTCTTCTATAAAGCATGCAAAAAAGACCAGCTGTGGTAACTCATGCCTGTAATCCCAGTACTTTGAGAAGTCAAGGCAGAAAAATCACTTGAGCCCAGGAGTTTGAAACCAGCCTGGTCAACATAGCCAGACCTTATCTCTACAAAAAAATTTAAAAAGTAAAAAAATTAGCTGGGCATAGTAACATGCACCTGTAGTCCTGGTTACTTGAGGGGCTGAGGTGGGAGGATCGCTTGAGCCAAGAGTTCAAGATTTCAGTGAGCTATGATTGTGTCACTGCACTACAGCCTGGGAGACAGAGTAAGATCCAGCCTCTTTAAAAAACTTGCTATGATTAATTTTCTCATTAGAAATACAGTTTTATAGTCTATAATGTAGACAGAAAAATAGATGGAGCTATGCAGATATAAATATAAATATATAAATAGCCAATGAGATAGACAAAGAATTTACTAGAAATTCCTAACATTGGCTTAACTATAAAGAAGGCTTAGAATTTAAATAAATATAAAGTGCTGTTAAAATGAATATATTTGTATGCATAAAGAGCAATAAACTAGGAAAAAAAATTCTTGTTATTTTTTTCCTTCTCTCCCACAATGTATGAATCCAACGATGTATTATTTAGTTGAACAGACATAAAAAATAATGGTTTCTGAAGTAATAGAAGAGAAGAAGTGATGAAGTAAACCATGCCATTCATTTTGCAAGATAAAAATGTGAGTGTATATCATGGCATTAGGTAGTTTATAAAATGTCGTATGTTACATAAATATCAGTATTTTATGCTTCATAAATAAATTTAAATATCTTAATTACCTATTCATTAGTAAGGAATTTTCATGAAAGTATCTTGAAATCTCTTTTCTTGTGTATTTTATCCTCCATGCATCCAGATCCAATCACATCAATAAGTTATATCAGCTGGACTTGATCATTCAGATGTCTTCACTTCTGAAACAGAAAAAAAAAACTTTAACTCGAACTTATAAAGTTATTTCACTGTACATTTCCATACATTTCCAAATGTCCGTCATTCCTTTAGCAAAAGTGAAGCATTAAAGTACTAGCAACTGTCAAATTTAGTTCAACAGATGACGATCAGGATTTTCAAGCAGAACACTTTCTAAACTGGGAGTAGGAATTAAAAAAAAAAAGAGGGTCACTAGAAAAGGGAAGGTTAAAAAGAAAAAGTTGAGATAGAAATCATTGCGTGTGCCGTCTGTAAATCCAGTCTCTACTACAGAATCTATTAATGCCAATGTTATTCTTCATATGGGGCAGATGGTGAGTACAGGCTCTAAAATTATGCAAATCAGTAAACACATGAAAATTTCTGGTTATGTCTTTTTTTTTCTTTCTAACTCAGTATTCATTAGATTTTATTCTACTGTCTTCTGATGTGGAATACTCCAAATAATTTGTTAGCAATGAGAGTTATAATGTCCAATGAACTCTTTTTCTTTTGATGTTAAGTGTTGTTTTTTCTTTCTGAAAGTTTTTATGATTTCTTGCTTCTTTTTAGAGTTCAAGATTTTTTTTTTTACCAGTATTTCTGCTCAGCCATACTGAAATGGAATAAGCCTTGAAATCTGCTAACTAAAACTCTTCTGTTAACTAAAATTACTTCTACCAGTATAATAAAAGTTTTATAAAATTATTTGCTTTCAACCAGATATTTTTATACTTCTAGATGTTCATTTGCATTTTAGGTTTTCCTGCACTGTTCTTCAATTCTCTCATCCTTTCCTTCATTATTTTTATTTACTTATATTTTGTAATATTTATTCTATTTGATTTTACAGAACACTAACATGATCTTAATAGTAACATCTCTTGGTGTGATTACATACATATATATTACATTTTAAATGTATGTTCTTTATAACATAAGTATTTTCCCTAAGGTTATAATTTAAATGTTCACCTCGTCCTCCACTTCTGTCTCTCTTTTTTTTTTTTTTCATTTCATTGTACAGATTGCTACCTGTCTCTTCCAAAGTTTGTTCCACTAGCAACAAGTTTTCTGCTTTTTTACTATTATATGTGCCTGTTAGGTGACCTTAGGCTTACTGCTCTTTACTTTTTCAATATTCATGAGCCAATTTATGTTTGATGCTCAGATATAACTTCTGGTGTTCAAGTAGCAGAAATTTCTGTTCCATCAAGATAGCAATGAGTTCATTTGTGCATTGTTTATTACCAAGGAATATCTGCTTTTCACTTCATCAACTGCCAGGTTTAGAACTCTGTTCCACCTCTCTCTGTTGGGTTCCCAGAAAAACTCAAGGCCAAGCTCACAGGAATCAGGTATCACTTGCCTGCAAATAACTGCGTCTGTTGAGCCGGGCGCGGCGGCTCACGCCTGTAATCCCAGCACTTTGGGAGGCCGAGGCGAGCGGATCATGAGGTCAGGACATCGAGCCCATCCTGGCTAACATGGTGAAACCTCGTCTCTACCAAAAAAACAAACAAACAAACAAACAAAAGACGTCAGCCGGCGTGATGGCGGGCGCCTATAGTCTCAGCTACTCGGGAGGCAGAGGCAGGAGAATGGCATGAATCCGGGAAGTGAACCGAGATCGCGCCACTGCATTCCAGCCTCGGAGACAGAGCAAGACTCTGTCTCAAAACAAAACAAAACAAAACAAAACAACAAAAAAAAAAACTTTATCTGTTGGAATTCAGATGTAACGATAAGTATGCATTCAAATAAGGGAAAGTAGCTTTCTGACAGTATAATTTTAGAACCAAGGATCTTTAGAGCACGCTTTGAAAATCAGTGTCGTCAGAAATCTAGATAAACAAGATGCTGGCACCAACTCAGGAAAGGAAATGATTTGTTAAAGGGAAGGGAAACAAAACCAAGCTAAAAAATAATAAGAGCAAAAATCAAAGTTGAAAGCTGCAGGCACATTTCACCATCACTCTTGAATGCTTGGTACACAGTGGCTAATTAATGCTGGATAATTTATAATCAATGGCAAATACAAATACTGATGGCAGGCATATTTTAGTCTTTTAGTCTCTATTTTAGTCATCTATTGTACTTTAGTAGATTCCTCTATAAAATGTGTAATTCCTAGAGTTTAAATTTTATTTAAATGTATAAACGATTCTTGACTTTGCCAGTCATCTTAAAGAAAAATATTTTCACAATGATTTTATTCTGTGAGAACAACAAAGAAGAGTTAATCCATATAGAGATTTCGTTTTCAAAACTACGATGGAAAGGAAAGATACAATGCACTATATTGGCTTTAAATTCACCTTTTCACATGCATAATTTTTCAATGTGATTTCATTATTGATTTGCTTACCAGAAAAACATGTCCATCATACACTCTAGAGCTCTTCAAAGAATAGTGTTGGTTCACTTTTCATTCACCTATTAGTGACCTAACAAGCATAGAGCAAAATCTAAGGTATTTATGTATGCAAATCAAACATCTCTTTAATTTAGTACAAATAATATCTTTTCAAGGTCTACAAAATCTACCTATATGAACTAGTATATGTGTTCAGCTTACTAATACCTATTTGATCACAAAAAATGGTGTGAAATATTTCATTTTCCTATTTAACTACATTGGAATAATAATGTTATATTTGTATGGATAAATTTCAGTTAGTTAATCAACACATTTTCACCAGAAATTTTCCTACAAATATCTTTTGAACTAAATTTGCCCTATTTGATGAAAAATGTGTTGAATGTCTACATTCCCTTAAATAGACCTTTTTTGAAGAATTCAGTAACCCTAAAAAGTCAAAGTAAATACACTGACGAGGATTCACAGCAACTGTTTTGTCAGGCTGCCTTGAGTGTTCAGATATAGTGTAGTCCTTTTTATTCTTAGTACTAAATATATGTTCATTGTTTTTATTAGTTTAATAACATAAGATTGAATGTATTCTTGACTGAATGCTGTTATAAACCATGTAATGTGCAGATGTTGCTAAACATGACAAATGTTAACAAATTATATCTTATAGATTGTTTAATAGTTCATCATTAGGAAAAAAGCACGAAAAAAGCAATCATGCAAAACAGGGCATCAAAATCAATTTCACATAATATTAAATCTTAAAATATAGGTGATAAATTCAATAATGTAAAAATAAGTTATCCACGACAGGCATTGTATTTTAACTTTTTTCTCAAAAAAATTAAATAAAGGCTGTACATAGTGGCTCTCATCTTTAATTCCAGCAATTTGAGAGACAGAGGTGGGAGAATCGCTTGAGCCCAGAAGTTTAGGAACAGCCTGGGCAACAAAGGGAGACCCAATCTCTAAATAAAATATAAAAATTAACTGGGCAAGGTAATATGTGCCTTTAGTTTCAGTTACTCTGGAATCTGAGGTGGAAGAATCACCTGAACCCAGAAGTTCCAGGTGGCAGTGAGCCGAGATTGTGCCACTGCACTCCAGCCTCGGTGACAGTATGAGTCCAAAAAGGAAAGAAAAACTAACTAAAACTGTTTTGTGTCCTAAGTAAATGGAAATTAAAACCAATGAAACACATAATTTAATTGATGATGCTAAATATATTGTGCTTTTAGGACAGCATAATTGATATCTACTATAATTATAGTAAGTAAAATCAAAGTGCAGAATTTGGCATCATTTTGAGCTGATACCAGCTATCTTGTCAATATTGCCATTTTGATATATTCTGATGGTACATTTATCTTATTACTTATTTATTTTTATTAGCAATATTAATAATTAACTGGTCAGTAATAATTTAGTGCTGATAAAGGTCATCATAAGAAATGATGCTATTTAAATAATTATGTAATATATTTTTTTAAAAATGTTTTTCACATCCTTAAAGGACATGTAAGTTTAGTGAGTAAAACTACATTCTTGACCTTCACTATTTATTGAGGTACTACTACAAATAATGTAAAGAATGAAGGCACAGTATGGGCTCTAACAAAGCTGAGAGCCTGTGAATAGAAAAACAATCAATAGGAAAGTGACCTATGCAAGTTATAGCTAGTTTTTCAATGAAACTATAGAGTAAAAACATCTTCCCAAATTGAATAACTTAATTTTAATTAGAGATTAATTTTAATTTTGTAATTAAATTAAGTAATTACTTAATTTTGTATTAGAGATTGTCAAATGAAGAACAGAGTGTTGTTCCAGGCTGTGTGCAGAACAGGACTATCAAGGAACTGTTTAACTCATAACTTGCAATTCAAGAATTTGCAAAAAATAGAATAAAATCTAGATGAAGAAACTGTAGTGTATGTCTTTGCAGGTCAAGCTGACACACACACACAGAGGTAGCATTGATGCTTGTTGGGGTGAGCTGATTTGAAATAAGGACATGTCTAAATACACTTTGGCTTCTGAGGTGTTTGAGAAATGTATATCTAACAGAAAACTTATCCATGATATGTAACAAATACCTATAGCTGTGTGTTAAGAACAGAAAATATATTTTTAAAAGGGCAAATGACTTAAAGAGAAACATAGACAAGTTATACATCTGGCCACAAAACACATGAAAAAGGACTCAACGTCAGTGAAATAACAGTTAAAGTTAAAATAAGATACCACTAGACCTTACGTGAATACCAAAAACAAAACAGAAAAACACTCAAAACACCAAATGTTGTAGTTGAGGTGCAGGAACCAGAACACTCATACATTGTTGATGAGAGTATTAAATGTTATAACCACTTTGAAAATAATTCTGGCAGTTAAAAAATTAGTATACTGGCCGGGCGCGGTGGCTCAAGCCTGTAATCCCAGCACTTTGGGAGGCCGAGACAGGCGGATCACGAGGTCAGGAGATCGAGACCATCCTGGCTAACACGGTGAAACCCCGTCTCTACTAAAAATACAAGAAAATTAGCCGGGCGAGGTGGTGGGTGCCTGTAGTCCCAGCTACTCGGGAGGCTGAGGCAGGAGAATGGCGTGAACCCGGGGGGGCGGAGCTTGCAGTGAGCCGAGATCGCGCCACTGCACTCCAGCCTGGGGCACAGAGCAAGACTCCGTCTCAAAAAAAAAAAAAATTAGTATACTTTCTTACCCTTTAAGATATAAACTTTCTTTTTATTGCTGCCTTTCAGCAATGCAATCATGATGTATCTTGGCATGCTTTCATGTTTTTATCCTACTGGACTAGATACACCCATCGAGTGCCTTTTATCTGTAGGTATGCCATTTTTATCAAATTTAGAAAATATCCAGGCATTTTTGCCCTCAAATATATATTTTTTTCTATTCTTACCTTTCTTTCCTTTCCTCTGTGTAGATTACTTAGTATTTCCCGTATGTTGCTGAGGTTCAGTGTACTTTTTCAGTTCATCTTTCTATTTTTATTTTCTGCGATTCATCACAAATGGTTTCAACTGCTACATTTTCATAGTTGCTCATATTTATTGTGCAGGGCCTTATACACTGTTAATCCTCTCTAGGAAATTGCTCTGGCTAGGAATTCAAGTACTATGTTTAATAGAGGTGTCCAGGATGAACATGCTTGCCTTGGTGAAAAAGTTTTCAGTTTTTCACCACTGAGTGTGATGTTATACATGAACTTCATTATATTGAGGTAACTTCCTTCTATACCTAATTTGTGGAAAGTCTTTTTTTTTTTTTTTAATCATGTGTTGAATTTTGTCAAATGCTTTTTCTAAGTCTGTTAAGTTGATCATGTGACTATATCCTTCATTTTGTAAATGTCACGTACCACATTAATTACTTCTCCATGTTAAACGACTCTTTCATCCCAGGAATAAATCCGACTTAATCATAGTGTATGATCCTTCCAATGCACTGTTGAATTCAGTTTGCTAGCATTTTGCTGAAGATTTTTACATCTATTTTCATCAGGGATTGTAGCCTATAGTGTTGTTTTCTTGTGGTGTCTTTGTCTGACTTTGATATCTAAGAAATGTAATCTCTCCAGCCTATGGTATTTTGTTATGGAAGTCCTAGAAAACGAATAAACTAAAAATACTGATAACTTGGTAATCCCTCTTGTTAATTTATATGATGCTGTCAGTTGATGATCATGAGTGAAGGTTTTGCACAGAAAAAAACAAATTGATCACGTATCTATAGATTTCTATTTTTTTTAATAGTTAAATTTATTTACTTCTGATGCTATTAAAAATGGTATTTGTAAGATTTTTTTTAGGAATTTCTATATAAATATATTGTTTCTAAATAAGGAGTGCCTTACTCCTTTTTTGAATCTATATGTCGTTTACTTTTTTTCTTACCTTTTTGAATTGGCTAGAAATTTCAATGCAATATTAAGTAAAAGTTGTCAGAGCAAATATCATTACCTTGATCCTCTTAAATGTAATGTATTCATTCTTTCACTATTTAGTGCAATGCTAGCTTTATGTTCTTTCTGAATATATTTTATCAACTTAAGAGATTTACCTTATAGCCCTTATTTGTTAAGAATTATTAATCATGAACAGATATGTTAATTTGTGATATTCTTTCATTCAGTCTACAGAGATTATGACGTATATGCCTCCTCCCTTTTTATTACACTAACATGGTATATACTACATTGATTTTTATATTATATTTTTGTATTCATGAGACAAACCTCTCTTAGACATGGTTTGTTATATTATATATTTATTAGCGGACTCACTTTGGCAATTCATTTTCAGGATTTTAATTCCTATGTTGAGGTTCAATATTGTTCTATAATTGTCTTTCCTTGTTATGACTTTGACTATGACATAAAAATAATGTTGACCTCATGAAATAAAGTGTTCCTTTCTCAGTGTTCTGAAAGTGTTTGTGTAGAATTAGCATTATTACTATTTTTCTATATATTTAGTAGAATTCATCAGGACATTAAGGCTTAAATTTTTCTTTGTGGAAAATTTTTTTATTTACTAATTTAATTTCTTTGCTTGATATAATTTTATTCAAAAATTCTAATTCTTGTTTCAGTTTTGGTAAATTTTTTTTTTTAAGAATGTATTCATACCTTCTAAACAGACAGATGTGTTCACAAAAATTGTTCAATATAATCCTTAATTATATTTAATATTTTATAAGGTGTGTAGCAATAGTCCTATCTCCTTCCTGATATTGCTAATTTTTGTTTCCTTTTTATTCTTTATCAGTCTATCTAAACTTCAATTTCACTGACCTTAGCAAATATATAATTTGTGTTCAATTAATTTTTCTCTCTTTTCTATTTAATTGATTTTTGCTTTGATCTGGATTATTTTCTTCATTAGATACATTTTTGTTTCATCTATTTTTATTTTTCTGGATTCCTAAGGTGAAAGTTGACATCATTAATTATAGACTTTTCCATTATTGACCATGAAGCTACAAATTGTTTTAAATCACTGTTTTATCTGTCTCCTACCTATTTTCATTACATTGTGTTTCTATTTTAATTCAGTTACATATATATTGCTAATTTTTATTATTTTTTGTTCTTTATCAGTCCATTCAAAATTCTGTTTCACTGATTTTAGCAAGTACTGATCTTAGCAGGTAAACATTTATATACCGACACACACACACACACACGCACACACACACACACATATATATGTATTTCTTTAAATTTCCCTTTGGATTTCTTCTTTGACACATTGAATATTTAGAAACCTGTTCTTTATCATCCTCATATTTTTCTCCTCTGTATTCTGGATATAGATTTTTTTTATTCTCTATTCTGGATATAGAATTCCTCATTTAAATACATTAAGTAGGATAAAATGATGTAAATTATCTCAATTTTTAAAAATTTATTGAGTGTTGTTTTATGGACCAAAACATGGTTCGTGAGTGGTTGAAAAGAATGTGTATCCTATAATTATTCGGTGGAATTCTCTATTGATATTAATTAGATTACTTTTCTATGAAGTGTTGCTCTGGCCTTATTTACCCTTGTTGATATTCTTTCTAATTGTTTCAGTTAATGAGAAGTAAGTAATAAAAACATCCAGATATATTTGATAATTTGTCAAGGCATAAATTGTGTTAATTTTTGCATTTTTATTTTGAAATGTTTTTTTACTCATGCATAATGATTTCTAATTGTTATACCTATCTCCCTAGTATATTCATCTTTTGATTACCATAAAATATCTCTTTTTATGAAATATAGAACTATGTATCTTAGTCTAATTAGTTTATTGTTATTACAACCATTACATTAATTTTTCTTACTGTTTATATGTCACGTATTTTTCCAAATTCGTGCATCCATGAGATTTGTGTTTTTAAATTTAAAGTGTATTTTTTATAGAAAGAATATGTTCAGTTCTTGCATTTTTATCCACGCTAACAGTCTCTGCCTTTTAAGGAGGTGTTTCATCCATTCAATTTCAATGTAATTGTTGATACAGTTGAGTTTAGGTCTGCCATTTGCTGTTTGTTTATTCATTCACCTTTTTTTGTTTTTTTGTTCCTCCTTTGACATCTTCATTTATTAAAACAAATCATTTTTCTATCCTGTAAGGTCATGTATTAAATTTTATATCTATATATAGTGGTTCTTTAAAGGAATGTCATACATGTTAACTGATAACAATCTATATTAATAGCGACTTAATTTTTATAATATGTAATAATTTTGCACATATATATTTCTATCCTCCATTTTCGTGTTTATGTTTATCACAGAGTATATCTATATAAGTTATAAACCATGAAATTTAATGTTACAGTTTTACCTTTAACGATCACATATATTTTTATTTTACGTTTAACCATATAATTACTATTTCTGGTGCACTTGTTTTCTTCCTGTGCATCTGAGTCATGATGTAGTTTTATTTTATTCAGTGTAAAGAAGTTCCTTTGGCATTTCCTGTAATAAAGTTCAACTACAAACACTTTTTCTTATTTTTTAAAATATAGAAATATATTGTCTTCATATGTGAAGAATATTTTTACTGTATATAGAATTCTTGATTGAAAGATGACCACTTCACACCTCTCAGCAATTCAAATACATACATTTTAATACTTCTGACTTTTGTTGTTTTAGACAATAAAATAGGCACTAATCCTATTTTCCACATACATAAGCATTTACCCTTGATGCTTCAAGGTTTCCTTTTATTTTCAGCTTTCAGAATTTATATAAAGATATATGTAAATATGGTTTTCTGAATGATTAACCTATCAATGTTTACTGAGCTCCTTCAATCAGTAAGTTACTATTTTCCAACTAATTTGTGAAGTTTTAGTCATCATTTCTTCAAATATATTTATGTTCCCTTTTATTCTACTTTTAGGACTCTCATGATGCATTTCTTTTTCTTTTTTTCCTTTTTTTTTTTTTTTGAGACGGAGTCTCGCTCTGTCGCCCAGGCTGGAGTGCAGTGGCCGGATCTCAGCTCACTGCAAGCTCCGCCTCCCGGGTTCACGCCATTCTCCTGCCTCAGCCTCCCGAGTAGCTGGGACTACAGGCGCCCGCCACCTCGTTCGGCTAGTTTTTTTTTGTATTTTTTAGTAGTGACGGGGTTTCACCGTGTTAGCCAGGATGACTGGATCTCCTGACCTCGTGATCTGCCCGTCTCGGCCTCCCAAAGTACTGGGATTACAGGCTTGAGCCACCGCGCCTGGCCTATGATGCATTTCTTTCATGATGCATTTCTTTGAAATGTTTGTTATTTTCCAGCAGGTGTCTGAGGCTCTGTTGTTACAATTAACTACTTTTCTCTCTATTATTTGAAATGAAATGATTAAACTTTTTAAAAGTTTATTGATTTTTTTGTGTGTCCGCCCTTTCAAATCTACTACTGAACCATTTTGGTAAGCTTTTAATTTATGCAAAATTACTTTTTAGATACAAAATTGCTATTTATTTTTTAAAGTTTGCATCTTTTTTTGTATTGATTTTCTCTTTTTCTTTACTCACTATTAATCCATTTTCTTTTAACATATTTACAATAGTTGCTCTGTAGTCTTTATCTGTGAAAACCAAATACCTAGACCCGTTTGAAGTCAGCTTACTTTACAGTCTTCTTCATCTTTAAGCATAAATAAGACTTTGTTTTTGTTTTTTTGGTTTTTTTTGGTCTACCAATATTTGTTTGAAAAGTAGACATTTTCAACAATACGTTGTAGCAAAATTGCTGTTATAAGCAGAAGGAGCAGTTTTTATTCCTAGACACTTCTCAAGGTATTGCTTTCTTTTGATTATTTTCCAGTATCCTAAAGTAATTGTCTTCTTACCATTTTCTAGTTGTTTATTTGCTTCTACAAAGGGTAATTATCCAAACTCTTTATAGTTGATTACTGGAAATAAATCACCTTTATTTTGAGGCTGAGAATATTATATTAATAATTTTCTGATTCAAGATTTTTGTTATATCCTAGAAACCTGAAACTAAGTTGTGATGTGCAGTGATCTCCATATGTAATGAATAGCAAAATCATATTTCTAGGTCTGTTGTTCTTAATCATGGGAGTATATATTAGCTGGAAAGTATTTTTTAATGTCTATGATATTTGGGTCTTACACCAGGGAATTATTATTTACTTTTTGGTATGCTTTCCAGGTGATTACAAAGTGCTGTAATAATTGGTAATAAAAACAATACATGCGGTTAATATTGATGATGATTACTTTTGAAACTATTTACCAAAGCAATGGTTTTAGACTTGGCACTTTTGATACTTGTTTTTTTTTTTTTTTTAGCAGCATAATGCATAATGCTTTATTAAACAGCATAAATGCTTTTCTTAAATTCTGAATATAAATGTAACTTATGTTTGTCAAAGGAAATGTAGAACACTCTCAAATATATAAAAATGTAAGTTTCTAAAAGTTCATCATCTCCTATTATCACTGCTCTGATTTTTTATTTTGTACATGCATTATTCTCTCTCTCTCTCTCTATATATATATATATAGTGAGAGAGAGAGAGAGAGAGAGAAAGAGCCTATCTATCTAGATAATATCTAGATAATAGCCTATCTATCTAGATAATATCTAGATAATAGCCTATCTATATAGATAAATAGGCTATGATTATAGAGTAGTACATATAGTAATTGATAAATCAGAAAATGCAATGGATCCGAGATGTCACCATGCTTACCTAGCACAGGATATATATAAACAGTAACATCTCTGGATCAGAAAACAGACCTTTTATTATTCAAAACAGCAGCTAGACTAGCATCTTATGTTACTTCCCCATATCCCAATTCTCCACAGATTTATGTGATGAGGCCAGATTTTCATCTGCACAAGAACCACAAAATTATGAGACTTGGAGTTTATCTCTGGTGAATGACATATTTATTTCTCCTTTCATCTGAGAAAAGAAAGCTTCTACAAGCTTAAAATTTCACTAAATGGTTTTGCGGTAGGAGATCATCGGCAGGACTTTTTTCCCAAGCACCAGTCATGACCCCTGTTGCCAACCCACTGCTTAGAGCAGGATCTGGTCAATATTCGGTCCATTGAAGAAGCCAGGTGAAACCAGTAGATGTAGAACACTCTCAACATGTAGAACGCTCTCAAAGCCTAGTGTTTTGAGAATTATAAAAATTATATCTGAATTCTGAACAGAAATTTTAACACTTAGGTTCCAGAAAACAACATGAGGCTTTGAGTTAGATTACCTTTGAATATCAGAATACAGAAATTTGCTAAATTAAAAAATTTCTCAAGGCTGTTCAGGTTTATATTTTGTCCAGCAGAGAAGATTAATATATCTTACATTTTCCAGTTTGCATACTTATCTTTCTGTGAAATGAATGTTAATATCATATACTCATTTATTTGATTTGGATTTTAATATTTTTGCATTGATTTGCATGAGATTTTGACACTTTTTTCTTTATTTTATATTTACTGCAAATGTTTCTCAGTTTGCTTTCAATTTCACTTATGTGTATAAATAAAAAATCTTAAATATTTATTTCTATAATTTCATGTTTCTTGTATTTTTACTTCTTTATTCCTCTACAATTTTTGTTTATATATTGTGGGAAGAAGTACTACAACTTGATACATTTTTACAATATCTGTTAAATAAATATCTCAGCATGGTGGATACATTTATATGTTTTTTATAATTTATAATGTCATGTTATTACATGTTGTATGTAATATAGAGGTCTTTAGTAATGTATCATTACTATGTTATATACTATATATACTAGAGTGTTGGGCAGACCAGATCTTTCTTTGATTTATCAATTTCTCAAAATGTTCACAACTATATTCAAAACATGTCTAAAATCTATTCACTTCTTTTCATCCCAATTGTATTACTATTTAATCTTATAAAATGATAATTTTTGTAGCAATAGTTATATAGGAGCAGAGTAGAACTGTTGTAGTAACTGCATACATATAATTTTGTTTTAAATTTTACAAATTGCATGCATAGTCTTAAATCAATTTACTTAAGAACTTTAAAAGTGTATATTAAATTATTCTGATAAAATTTAAGCAAACACTCTCATGTTATTGCTTTTATTTTTTAATATTCCAAAACTGAACTTTGTGGTTGGCTGCTGCATGTTGAAAATTCATCTTAATAATATATTTTAATGCTGCCACCCCCAAACAAGATATAAATAAAATACATATGTATAATATATATGTGTGCATATATATGTAGCGTGTTTATATGTATATATTCATATGTGTGTGAATAAATAGAAAACAGCATCAAGAATGTGTTATAAGGAAATATTCAGATATGCACATATTATTTGTATTGCTAGATCAATTCTATGTGCTGACTTCAAAACTTTAGAGACTTTTTAGTAATAGCTCATTATATTAGTTTAATCAAATCACTATACATGTATAACACCATATATTTAAGACAGAAAAAACACCACATTGATTTAACATTTCTCACAGAATATTATGGTAGACGAATATTTAAGTATGCTATGGGTATTGAGATTTTTCTCCATTACCAAACATACAATCAAGTGGGGAAAACAGATAAGTGAAAGAGATGTATCATATCTAAACATTTAATAAGGGAGAGAAGTAAAGAGAGTGAATACCAAGGCCACGGAATACAGGCATAAATAAGAGGAATTTTTTTGTCGGAGGGCATACTGGGAAGCCCATACCTAAAAAAAATCGGTAAACATTTGAAGGGGATGGTGATATAAAAGAAGCAGCAAAGATCCTCAGACAAGAAAACATAGCATGCTAAGGAATATAATTCCGTCTAGCTAGAGCACAAAAATTTTAGCTTGTATATGGAGAATTATTATACCATAAGTATAATATTATGAAGCAAAGGAGTAACATAAATAGCTTAGTTCCTTAGAAAGAATACAGAGCTAAAATATGCAGAGTGAAATTTGGTTTCTAATGGGAGTAATCTTAGAGACTGCAAGCAGTGATAAAATTGCTACATAAACACAGGTGACAGGTTATGATCTGCCTAATAGTTATCTAACTGTATTTTATCTCTAGTGACAGGGTCTTGCTGTGTCACCAATGCTGGAGCACAGTTACAAAAGATCATCGCTCACTGCAGCCTTGACCTCCTGGGTACAAGTGATGCTCTACAGGAGCCACTGCCCCTAGTTATGGTTCCTGGGCAAATAATGACTTACTGCTTTATTTTTTTTCATAGATATATTCGTTAAATAATTAGTTCCTAACCTAGTCCAAGAACTCACTTCTCATTTTCTTTCTTATATCTGCCTATTACACCTAATACTTTCATTGAAAGTCCAATACTTATCATTCATTGATAGTCTTATTTGACCATTCAGTGGTATTTTCAAAAGCAACCACATTGTGTTTCTTAAACTTATTCTTTAATTTTCTTTACCTTACAGTGGATGTTTCCTGGTTCCTCCCTTACTTGACCTATAACTATTATTATTCTTCATGTCTTTACCCTAAGACTTCATTTCATCTACCCCTTAGTCTCTCCAGAGGTGGATTAAAAGAAAAATGAATGAAATCTAAACTTCAGGGACCTTCATTTAACTCCTTTAAAAGCACTGAGAGAAGCCATTGCAATATGTGACCATGTCTCTTGACTTAAGTAAAATGTATTGAAGGTATTTATTATAAATAAATTTATTATAAAATAAAGAGAACCACATACATTTTCCTTTACAACTATACCTTATTCGTTTTCCATTTTGCATCTGAAGGAAATGGAATACCTGTGGGTATTTTAGGAACCCAACTAGGGAAAGATACATTAGACATACATTAAATTTGAGTTTAAGTGGATTTTTATGTAGTTTTCAGTCACTTCTGTATATAATTCAGTTAGTGCTTCTTGGGCAGACATAGGAGTGGCTTCCAGAAATATTTCTACCACTTTCTATGCTGATTTACTAATTCTGTAACACAAAAAGATAGGAACAAGTGTTATATACTAATGTGGACTTGATTTTTCTCAAATTCAGCCCAATCAAAATATTTACAAAGCATTACTAATGAGTTATAAAACAAAAAAGAAATACTTCAAAATTATCAATAAATCAAACATCAATCATTTATGTGAGAAAAGACAGACATATGCTATTTTTTCTTTTTAATATAATACTGAAAAGAAATCATTCTTAATTGAGGTGATCAAAGAATAAGATTAAAAAAATATATGAAAATAGGATTATGGAGGTTTGGTGTTACGCTATATAAATGAATAAATACATTGTTCCTCAGGATTTTGCAAGGTTGATATTTGTCATATTTTATTAACATTTAAAACTTTATTGAGGTTTAACTGATATACCCAAATTGCCCATATTTAACATATGCATTTTGGTGAGCTTGGCCATATGCATACACCCATTATTCTCCCATCACTATCAAGGTACAAAATATATCCATCACTTTCAAATATTTTCTTATGTTCTTTTGTGTTTTGTTTGTTTGTTTGTTGTACCAGGAATACTTAACATGAGATAGCTCCACAACATACGCTAAAGTACACCATACTATATTGTTAACTATAGATCTAGAGTTAAGATAGATCTATAGTCTGAAATGTCTCTTCTGATTTGTTGCCTAATTTTTAATAAAGCTATTTGTTTTTTTGTTGTTGTTTGAGGCTTTTTGAATTCTAGTAATACTTTATAGACACTAACTTTCAATTTTTTATGTAATTTTTATGTGTCACAAAATAATCTTTTTTGATACATAATATTTTTACATACTCATAGGACATGTAATATTTTGATACATGTATAGAAGGAGTAATGATCAAGTTAGAATATTAGGATAAAATCACCTCAAGTATTTATTATTTCTTTGTGTTGGAAACATTTCAAATTCTCTCTCCTAGATATTTTGAAATATACAACATATTGTTAACTATAGTCATCCCAATGTACTATTGAAAAATAGAACTTATTTCTTCTAACTATATATTTTTACTCATTTGCCTATCTTTTTTCTCTCCTTCTGCCCAATACACACCCTTCCTGGCCTCTGATAACTACCTTTTTACTCTCCAACCACGTGAGATTCAATTGTTAGTTCCTACGTGTTAGAATATGTGACATTTATCTCTCTGGGCCGGGCTTATTTCACTTAACATAACGTCCTTCAGTTTCATCTATACCACGGCAAATAACAACATTTTGTTCTTGTTTATAGCTGAATACTTTCCATTGTGTATATATACTACATTTTTCTTGTCCTCTTATCCACTGATGGGCAGCTAGACTGATTCCATATATTTACTATTGTCAATAGTGCTGCAATAAACAGGGGACTATAGGTCCCATATTTTGTTATACTGATCTTCTTTCCTTGGATACATCTCAAGTAGTGAAATTGCTGGATTATGTTATAGTTCCATTTTTAGGTTTTTGAGAAAATTGTATGCTGATTTCCTCTCTTGCAATTTTAATGAATTTATTTATTAGTTGTAACTTTTTTTTGATGGAGCTTATAGGAGTGTTTGTATGTAAGATCATGTAATCTGCAAAATAGACAATTTAACTTCCTCTTTTCTAATTTGTATGCCCTTTATCCCTGGCATATAAGAATGATTCAACATATACAAATCAATAAATGTGATATATCACATTAATCACATAAGTAGAATGGTTATTTCTATAGATACAGGAAAAGCATTGAACATGATTTAACAACCTTTCATAATAAAGATGCTCAAAAAATTAGGTATAAAAGGAATATACCACAACTAATAAAGATCTTTCCCCTACTTAAAAATATTATTGCAATTTCTAGTTCCATGTAAATATTTACTCTTATACTGTATTTTGTTTGTTCATTTTGTTTTAAATTCTCAACACAAATCAGATAAGCTTCAGGGTTGAGAGGTAGAGGTAGTCATAAAAGACTCCTTCTCCATGACCTCCATCACTCTTATGGCTTCAGAAACCATCTGCAAAGTAATGCTACTCAAATATGTTCATGATTGCAAATGTTTTCCTTAAAGATAGGCCGCTATATTCAATCTTCTTTCTGACATTCTGAGTTGAATTTATATGATTTATTGAATATGTAATAGGTCCTTTGCTAATATTTCTCATCTTTGCAAATGGGAGAGATATTCATTCAGTCTCTTCACCAGTTTAAACAACCTTAACAATGACTAATTTCAAACATTGATGTTATTTGAAATGATATCATTTTTACCAAGGCATATTTTAAATTCCTTACTACACATCCTTGTCAGTTGAATCCTAAGTTCCTATTTATTTTCAATATAGAAGTGGAGAAGAATGTTCATAGAGATTAACCACTATCTTTTCACACATACATAATGCATTCTTACAAACTTTTATTGACAGGTAATGTGATAACACACAGTGCCAGGTGCCAAGTTAAATTAATAAGTGGCTATAATATATTTTAATATTTCTCTATAGAGAAAAATAATATTTTTAGTATAAGTGAGATTGACAGAAAAAAAATACATTTAATTAGAAGAATATGTCTCTGTTGTAGGATTGTTTGGAGTTTTATCCATGAAAAAATCCTCTCTAGAAAGCAGCTGTCCTAAAAAATGTTCTATAGCAATAAAGTTCGTCATTTTCAGTGTCTCTTTTTCTGCAAGATAACCTCAGGGATTGAGATAATGTGAGTAAGTTAAACTTCAATCAGTTGAGGAAACATCATTCTAAAGATGTTTAAATTTCCTCCCTTTCCTAAATTTATATAGTCTTATCTCACACTACTAAATATGTTTTTATCCAAAGTTTATAAAAAGTCCAAAATTAAGAGAGGATGGATAAAAAAACATATAGTCAGAAGAATCTCTTGATGTTTTAAACTTACCTTCTTAAGAAAGGAACATATATTAGTTTTCCACTGTGACTGTAAGAAAGTAGCAAAATCTCGGTGGTTTCCAACAACGAAAAATTGATAACTACACACTTAAAAATGTTTAAAGTGGTAAATTTTATGTTAAGCATATTTAACCACAAAAAAAAAAATATTAGCAGCAAATAGAATAAGATGAAATCTATGTACTCCCTTTCCCACACCAAAATAACGTTGCAGCTTTCTCAAAAAAGCTTTTTAAGGAAAAATATATAGAGAAATTTGCTCGAGGGAGAGAAAGTTACAGACATGGTGCTAAAATAATTTTTTAAGTATTAACAACTAATGAACAAAAAGTCATCTTTGTTTAAAATAGTAAAACGATAGTATGAAAATTTTTTTTATTCAGGAACGACTGATGATATTTAATCACATTAAAATAACAATTCATATATTATAAGGGCCGGGTGCGGTGGCTCACGCCTGTAATCCCAGCACTTTGGGAGGCCGAGGCGGGCGGATCAAAAGGTCAGGAGATCGAGACCATGGTGAAACCCCGTCTCTACTAAAAAAAAATAGAAAAAATTAGCCGGGCGCCTGTAGTCCCAGCTACTAGGGAGGCTGAGGCCGGAGAATGGCGTGAACCCGGGAGGCGGAGCTTGCAGTGAGCCCAGATTGCGCCACTGCACTCCAGCCTGGGCGACAGAGCGAGACTCCGTCTCAAAAAAAAAAAAAAAAAAAGAATTCATATATTATTTTAAATTCGTTTATTCAACATTTGTTGTTTATAAAATTTTCACGTTTTATTCACATGCACAATTTTGTCAAGTTTCTGTGAGATATTTTTCAATAAAATTTTAATTGAAATCTTAATTACAACACAATTAGTACTTATGATGAAATAAAAGTACTTATAGAAATGCAGATCACACAGCTTAAAAAGTAAAAAAACAAAACACAACTGTGTTTGCAGTTTTGCTGTATTCCTATTTTTTATTTTATTTTATTTTATTTTAACTTCTGGGTGGGGTACATGTTCAGGACGCACAAGTTTGTTACATAAACATGTGATATACTGGTTTGCTGCACCTATCAATCCATCACCTAGGTATTAAATCCAGCATGCATTAGCTATTTTTCATAATGCTCTCCCACTCCTTCCTTCCCCTGACGGGCCCCAGTGTGAGTTGTTCCCCCTTCTGTGTCCATGTGTCTCACTTGTAAGTGAGAACATGCAGTTTTAGTTTTCTGTTAATGCGTTAGTTTACTGAGGATAGTAGCTTCCAGCTTCATTCATGTCCCTGCAAAGAACATGATCTCATTCCTTGTTATGGCTGTATAGTATTCCATGGTGTATATGCATCACATTTTCTTTATCCAGTTTATCACTGATGGGCATGTAGGTTGATTCCATGTCTTCGCTACTGTGAATAGTGCTACAATGAACATACATGTTCATGTATCTTTATAATGGAATAATAAATACTCCTTTGAGTATATACACAGCAATGGGATTGCTGGGTCAAATGGCATTTCCAGTTCTAAATCTTTGAGGAATTACCACACTGTCTTCCACAATGGTTGAAATAATTTGCATTCCCACCAACAGTGTGAAACTGTTCCTATTTCTCCACAATCTCTCTAGCATCTGTTGTTTTTTGACTTTTTAATAATCACCATTCTGACTGGTGTGAGATGGTACCTCACTGTGGTTTTGATTTGCATTTCTCTAATGATCAGTGATGTTGAGCTTTCCTTTATATGTTTGTTGGCTGCATGAAGGTCTTCTTTTGAGAAGTATCTATTTATGTCCTTTGCCCACTTTTTAATGCGGTTGTTTGTTTTTTTTTCTTGTAAATTTGCTTAAGTTCCTTGCAGATTCTAGATATTAGACCTTTGTCAGCTGGATAGATTGTAAATAATGTTTCCAATTCTGTAGGCTGCCTGTTCTCTCTGATGATAGTTGTTTTTGTTTTGTTTTGTTTTGTTTTTGTTTTTTTCTATACAGAAGCTCTTTAGTTTAATTAGATCTCATCTGTCAATTTTTGCTTTAGTTGTCATTGCTTTTGGTGATTTTTTCATAAAATCTTTGCTCATGCCTATATCCTAAATGGTATAGCCTGGATTTTCTTCCAAGGTTTTTATAGTTTTGGGTTTTACATTTGCAATCAGAAATGATAAGGGAATACTACCACTGACTCCACAGAAATACAAATAACCATCAAAGAATACTATAAACACCTCTATGAAAATAAACTGGAAAATATGAAGAAATGGATAAATTCCTGGACACATACCTCCTCCCAAAACTGAACCAGGAGACAGTTGAATATATAAATAGACCAATAACAAGTTTTGAAATTGAAGCAGTAAGAAATAGCCTATTGTGATGGTTAATACTGACTGTCAACTTCATTGGATTAAAAGATGCAAAGTATTGATCGAGGGTGTGTCTGTGAGGGTGTTGCCAAAGGAGATTAAAATTTGAGTCAGTGGACTGAGAAAGGCAGACCCATATTTAACCTGGGTAGGCACTATCTAATCAGCTGCCAGTGCAGCAAAGATAAGGGCAGGCAGAAGAATGTGAAAAGACTAGACTGTCTTAACCTCCCAACCCACATCTTTCTCTTGTGCTGGATGCTTCCTACCCTTTAACATCGGACTTCACATTCTTCAGCGTTAGGGCTCAGACTGTCTTCCATGCTTCTCAGCTTGCAGCTGGCCTATTCTGTGACCTTGTGATTGTGTGAGTTTAATATTCCTTAATAAATTCCTCTTTATATATACTCTATCTATCCTATTAGTTCTGTTCCTAAAGAGGATCCAGACAAATATACCTACCAACCAAAAAAAGTCCAGGACCAGATGGATTTACAGCTGAATTCTACCAGAAGTACAAAGAGGATCTGGTACCATTTCTTCTGAAACTACTCCAAACATTTGAAAAGGAGGGATTCATCCCTAACTCATTTCACGAAGCCTGCATCTTTCTGATACCAAAATCTGGCAGAGATACAACAAAAAAAGAGGAAACTTCATGCTAATATCCATGATGAACATCAATGAAAAAATCCTCAATAAAATACTTGCAAACCAAATCCAACAACACATCAAAAACTTATCCACCACCGTCAAGGTGGTTTCATCTCCAGGAGGCAAGGCTGGTTCAACATATGCAGATAAATAAACGTTATTAAAATCCATCACATAAACAGAACTAAAGAAAAAAAATGATTATCTCTAAATGCAGAAAAGATCCTCTATAAAATTCAACATTTCTTCATGTAACAAACTCTCAATAAACTAGGCATTGAAGGAATATACCTCAAAATAATAAGAGTCTTCTATGACAAACCCACAGCCAATATCATACTGAATGGGCAAAAGCTGAAAGCATTCTCCTTGTATCTCTATTTTCATTTGCTACTACAAGTATATCCCAAAACTGAACCTTCTAAGTGTGAAGGTTACTCATTCAATTAGAAATCAGTAAAGTTTATAGAACACTTTGACAGAGATTTAGGATAATACACCTTGTGGTTTACACCTCTAAAATATGCCATCTATTTTAAACTTAATTAAAATCAAAGAAGAGAAATTTGAGGCCACGTCAGCATGCTGAATTTTCCTTCATGATGATAAAGATTGTACTGTTCATAGAGCATAAATTAATAAAGACCTAAATGTGGAAATGAATTCTAATTTAAAATATGTTGGAACTGCCAAATTGATATTTTAAGAGAAGACAAAGTGATAGGTTTCTTAAAAGAAAACATGTTTCACTGTCACATGCATTCTAATGTAACAACATTTTTAAATGTCTTATGCCTTCCTTTTTTAAACAGATTTCTATGCCTTTCTCTCACCCCAACTCTTCCTTTTTCTATGTGGATATGTATGTGTATGCTCCTTTTAGGAAATTCTATGGAACAGGATAAAGATAATTTCTCAAGGAAAAAACAATATAAATATTGTCACAAAAATCCATGTACAGACAGCACCATACACTTTATAAATGCCTGCACCAATCCCCCGAATGCTGAGTTAGGGGGAAAGAATCAAATTGCAGATAATTAAGGTATCAAATTATGTCTCAACTTGATTATCTTAATGCTTATTGAATACTGTTGTGGACAGAGAAAAACAGTTCAAAATACAACTATGACACATAATAATGTCTGCCTCAAGACATTTAGAGGAATACATAACATGGACAGATTTATTTTCCTTAATCTCTTGGTAAATTTTATGTAGTCAAGTTCATGCCTTGTGATTTATCAGTGATTTTGTTTTAATAGCTTTCACATCTGAAATTATAAAAGGTAATTTAAAATTTTTTTGGGTGAAAGTGAACTGAACTAACCAGTTTAGTTAGAACCAAGCCAAACTTCATCCTACACTTCCTTGAATATTATAAGCCACATAGAAATCTGTCACAGAACTTACATTCTTAATTCTTCTATATGAACTAGTTCAGTAATTAACGTTTTTAAAAGGAAGATAAAAATACATATACATTCAGTGGAATGTTCTCATCTATAAAGACACTAGACTAGTGTGATCTAGAAAAGTTAACATAGCAAGTTATTTACTTAATTTAAAATATCTACTTAATGGAGTTCATAATTATCTTTAGCAATCAGTTTTTTGTATTTCCAAACAAACAACTTTGGTTTGCACACTTGTGCATGGTAAAACAGTGTAATAAAAGAAAGCAATGTAAAATTATTTTAAAAATACTTCCAAACTTCAGGTTTATGCCTCACATATTATGTCTGTAGGGCAAGAATTTTTATTTAATAATATCATTTGATTCTCTGCATACAAAAAATATTTTTCCCAAGCACTATAATTACTTAAGTAAAAACAAGAAAAAATGATTATTTTTAGCTTAAATGCCATCATTAGGCTTGCGTTTAATCTCTTGGCTATCTTTCTTCTCTCTTTGACTTGTCTGTTTTTTGCTATTCAAGCATTAGTGGGAAGGTTACTTTATATTGGCCAATGGAAGTAAATTATTTGGAATTTTAATTCAAAACGAAAAGCCACTAATGATGATTATAATCTGTACCTAGTATTAATAATACGTCCATAGACACATTACTGTGGGCAGGATTTAGAGTACTTAATTGACTCAGCTTTGACGGTGAAGCAATATCTATGCTTATCGGAGCTGGTTTTAGTTAGTGCTCCCAAATCATGAGTATTAGAAAAGTGACAGCATATAAAATGTCAATGGGTAATGAAATTGTCTAACTCAGTACTGAAAATAATGATTTAACAATAATCTTCTGAATGCTAAAATCTTAAAATTTGCTCAATCATATTTTCAGAATATTTATGTTTGTGATGATATTGTAATGAAATAAACCAGGTTTTGACACATATAAAATTTTACATTATTTCTATTAATCACATGCATATGATTTATACATTTGCACTGATACTCTGTTCCATTGGTCTCTATGTCTGTCTTTATGCCAATACCACACTGTTTTTATCATTGTAATATTGTAATAAGCTTCAAAATCAGGAAATGTGAGTGCTACATGTTTGCTTATTGTTAAAGATTGTTTTGGGTACTAGTGGTTCCTTGATATTTTATATATTTTTTAACATAAATTTTTCTTTTTCCAGAAAAAAAATCATTGGAGTTTTGATAAGGATTACATTCAATCTGTAGAACACTTTGGGTAGTATTATCTTCATAATATTAAGTCTTCTACTTCATGATCATGAGATTTATTATAATTTATTTATGTTTACTTTAATGTCTTTCATCAGTATTTTGTAGTTTTTATTGTACAATTCTTTCACCTCCTTGATCAAATTAAATCTGAAATATGTTATTATTTTTCATGTTATTATAAATGTAATAGTTTTCTTAAATTTGTTTTTGAATTTTTACTATTATTATGTATAATTGCAACTACTTTTGGTGATGACTTGCCCTGCTACTTTACTAAGTTTTTTATTAGCTCTAACAATTTTTATGAAATACCTAGTGTTTTCAATGTATCAAATTATGTCATCTGTGAACAGAGATAATGTTACTTCTTTATTTCCAAATGGAATGACTTTCTTCTTCTTGCCAAAGTGCTCTGGCTAGAACTTCTCATATTATATTTGATAGAAATGATGAAATTGGATATCCTCACCTTGTTTCTGATGTTAGAGAAAAAGGTTTTGGTTTTTCATTAATGATCATAATGTTCACTTGGGTTTTTATACATAATTATAATTATATTGAGGTAGTTTCCATCTATTTCTAGTTTTTCGAATGTTTTCGTCATGAAAGACTGCTTAATTTTGCCAAATAATTATGTTCTTCATCAATTGAGATGATCAAAGTTTTACTGTTTCTTCAACCTTTTAATTTGGTGCATTACAGTCATTGATTTTTACATGTGGGAACACTCCAGAATAAGTTTCACATAGTCACTGATATGCTTTGAATTTGTTTTCCCACCCAAATCTCATCTCAAATTGTAATCCCTGGGTATTGAGGGAGGGACCTAGTTGGAGGTGATTGAATCTTGGGGCCAGTTTCCCCCGTACTGTTCTCATGGTAATGGGTGAGTTATCATAAGATCTGATGATTTCAGAAGGGCCTATTCTCCCTTTGCTTCCTCTCTCTCCTGTCACCATGTAAGACATGTCTGCTTCTCTGACTATAAGTTTCCTGGGGCCTCCCTAGTCATGCAGAACTGTGAGTTAATTAAACCTTTTTCTTTTATAAACTACTCAGATTTGGGCAGTTATTTATAGCAATGTAAAAATAGACTAATACAGTAAATTGGTACCATTAGGGTAGGGTACTACTATAAAGAAAACCTGAAAATGTAGAAACAACTTTAGAACTAGGTATCAAGCAGAAATTGGAACAGTGTGGAGGGTTCAGAAGAAGATAGGAAGATGTGGGAAAGTTTGGAACTTCCCAGAGATTTGTTGAATCATTTTGACCAAAATGATGATAGTGGCTTGGACAATTAAGTCCAAACTGAGGTGGTTTGAGATGGAGATGAAGAACTTATTGGGAATTGGAGCAAAAGTCATTCTTCCTATGCTTTAGTAAAAAGACTGGCAATATTTTACTAAATGTACCTAAAGATCTGTGGGACTTTGAATTTGAGAAAGACAATTTAGTGTATCTGGCAGAAGAAATTTCTAAGCAGCGAAACATTCAAAAGTGACCTGAGCACTCTTAAAAGTATTCAGTTATATGCATTGACAAAGAGATAGTCTTCAGTAGAAATTTATATTTAAATTATAAATATATAATTTTTATATATTTAAAAATATATAAATTAAAAGGGAAGCAGAGCATAAAGGTTTGAAAAATTTGCAGCCTAACCATGTGGTTGAAAAGAAGAACCTATTTTTCTGAGGAGGAATTCAAGCAGGCTGCAGAAATTTGCATAAGTAAGAAGAAGCTGAATGTTAATCACCAAGACAATGGAGAAAATATATCCAGAACATGTCAGAGATTTTTATGGCAGCCCCTCCCATCACAGGCCTGGAGGCCTAGGAGGAAAAAGTGTTAGGTGATTGGATCATGGAAGCAGTTTCCCCAGTGCTCTTCTCATGATAGTGAGTGAGTTCTCATGAGATATGATCATTTTATAAGGGGCTGTTTCCCCTTTGCTTCCTCTCTCTCCTGCCACCATGTAAGAAACACCTGTTTCCCCTTCCACCATGATTGTAAGTTTTCTGAGGTCTCCAAACCATGGGGAACTCTGAGCCAATTAAATCTCTTTCTTTTATAAATTCCTCAGTCTCAGGCAATTTTTTAAAGCAGTGTAAAATGGACTAAGACAGTCATGATATGTCATTCTTTTATTAAGCTGCTGAATTCAGCTTTAAATATTTTGTTGAGGATTTTTGCATTCATGCTTATTAGGTATATTTGTCTGCAGTTTTCTTGTAGTGTTGTTATCTGGCTTTGATATCAGGCTAGTGCTGATATAATGGGGCTGTGGCATCGTGACCTAATTACCTCTGAATTCTTCACCTACTAATACCATCACCTTGGGAGTTAGGATTTCAACATACAAATTTCGGGGGAACATAAATATTCAGACCATAGTAGATACATGCATTTCCTTAGGAAACTTAGCTTAGGAAAATTATATCACTTAAATCATTAAACATATGTAGAAGGAGCACAGCAAGATGGTTAAATAGAAACCTATACTGTTTATTTTTTTCCACAGGAACACCATATTTTAACAACTGTCTAGACATAAAAAGCAGTGCTACAGGAACCAAAAATTAGGTGAGCCATAAAGCACTTTGACAGGAAAACCAAATTTTAAGAGCAAACTATGCACTAAAAGCATCATCAGAAAATGCAAAATTCAGGTGATCACTAGTGGTATCTAGTTTTAACTTTATATTGCCAAAAGGGCCAGTGAAAGTGGGTAAGAGAGGCAGTCATGCATTGCTGACACCTCCAGCCTCCCAGCTTCCAACAGCAACCCTTGGCATAGAGAATTTGTGTGTTTAGGACAAGGAAAGCTCAATTCCTGAGGGGCTTCCCATTGAACTGTTTCCTTGTCACAGCAGAATGCAAACAGTACCCAGATAATGCTTGCCCTTTGAGGCAGCTTTTGGATCAGTCCTAGCCAGAAGGGAATCACCCATCTCAGTGGCCAAAGTGTGTGTTATGACAAGCCTACCACCATGGACTAAAGTACTTTGGGACCCTAAGTGAACTTGAGGAACGGTCCAGACCACAAGTACTGCAATTCCTTGGCAAGTCAGTCCTTGTCCTGAGCTGGGCTCAGAGTCAGTGCACTTGGAGGGCACATGACCTACTGAGACACCAGCCATGGCAGCTAAGGAAGGACTTGTGCCACTTTCCCCTCATTGCCCAGCAGTGACGATGGGATACAGAGAAATCTATGTGATTGGAAGAGGGAGAGTGCAGCAATTGTAAGACTTTACATTGACCTCAGTGCTGGCCTGTTATAGTGGAGAGCAAAGCTGTGCTAGGCTAAGCAGTGCCTGCAAATTGAAGGAGCTCCTAGACTAGACCCAGGTGGAGGGGGATTGCCCATTACAGCAGTCAGAACTTGAATTCCTTGGCAGGCCTTGCCAGTATGAGCCAATGTGCTCTAGGATTCTAGGTAAGCTTGAAAGGCAGTCTAAGATATAAGGACTGAAATGCCTAAGAAACTCCTAGTGGTGGTCTTGGCTTTGAGACAATGGCTTGGGCTGGCACATGACCTAGAGAGATACCAGAAAGGGTAGCTAAGGGAGTGCTTGTACTACACCCCTCTGCCAAACTCAGGCTGCACAGCTGACAGCAACAAAAGTGACTGCTTCTTTCTGCTTGAGGAGAAGAAACTAAAGACTAAAGAAGACTTCATCTTACATCTTGGATACCCGCACAGCCACAGTAGGATAGGACACCACTGCCTTGAAGGAAAGAAACCATTCCAGGCAGGATTCATCCCTTGTTGACTAAAAAGCCCTTGGTCACTAAATAACCAACAATGATACCCAGGTAATAAGATGTGGGCCTTGGGATTTGAGATGTGCTGGCTTCAGGGTGACTCAGCATACTCCCAGCTGTGGTGGCTATGGTGAGACTCCTGTTTGAGAAAAGCAGAGAAAAGGGTAAGCAGGATTTTGTTTTGCACCTTAGGTACCAACTCAGTCAGTGAGATAGAGCACCAAGCAGGTTCTTGGGGTTCCTGAATTCAGGCCTAGAATCTTGATCAACATTTCTGAGCATACCCTGAGCCAGAGAGTATCCCACTACCCTGAAAGGTGAATCTCAGTCCTGGAAGCATTCACTAGAGGCTGACTGAAGAACCCTTAAGATTTAAGTTAATGTCAGTGGTAGCCTGATAGAGCATGTTGTGGGCTGGTCACGCAAGTGGCTACAGAGAGAGACTCCTCTGCTTATGAAAAGGTGAGGGAAGAGGAAGAAGGACTTCCTATTGTGTTTTGAGTGCCCGCGTAGCAACAGTAGAACAGAACATCAGATGAATTTCTGAGGTTTTTTACTCTAAGTCCTGGCTCCAAGACAGCATCTCTGGCCCCAGCCAAGGCCTAAGAAATTCGCCACACTGAAGGGAGGGACAGAATCCTGGCTGGCTTTGCCTCTGGCTGATTGTAGACCCCTAGGGACTTGAGTGAACATATGTGTTAACCAGGTAGTGGTTACAGTGGGCCTTCAGCAAGACTCAGTGCTCTGCCGCCTTCAGGTCTGACTTTACACTGTCCCAGTGTTGGTGACCACAGAGAAGCTTGTGTTTCCCCACCCCTAGTTCTAGGTTGTGTAACCCACACAGAGAAACATTTTTTCATTTGAGAAAGAGTAAGTTAAAAGAAAATAGTCTCTGCCTGGTAATTTGGACAATTTTTACAGACATTTTCCAACACCTCCAAGGTGGAACCTCTACAAGTCTACAAGTACTACAGCATTATTGGATCTGGGACCCAAGTTCCTTTGAACACCTGGAAAGCCTACCCAAGAAAGGCAGGCACAAATAGGCCCAGACTGTGGAAACTGCAATAAATGCCCAGCTCTTCAATGCCCAGACACCAAAGAACATCTATAAGCATCAACACATTTGGGAAAACATGACTTCACCAAATAAAATGAATGAGGCATGAGGGACCAATTCTGGAGAAACGGACAGGTGACCTTACATGTAGAAAATTCAAAATAGCTGTGTTGAGGAAACTCAAAAATATTCAAAATAACACAGAAAATGAATTCATAATTCTATCAGATAAGTTTAACAAAAAGACTGCAATTATTAAAGAGAGTCAAGCAGATACTCCAGAGTTGAAAAGTGCAATTAATATGCTGCATCATGGTCCCATAATAGCAGAATTGATCAAGTGGAAGAAAGAATTAGTGAGCTTGAAGACAGGCTCTTTGAAAATACACAGGCAGAGGAGACAAAAGGAGGAAGAATTAAAAAGAATGAAGCATGCCCACAAGATCTAGAAAATAGCTTTAAAAGGGAAAGTCAATCATGAAGGAAAAATAGAGACTTCCCAAACAAAGAAAAGCTAAGCGATTTCATCAACACTAGATCTGTTCTACAAGAAATGCTAAAGGGAGTTCTTCAATATAAATGAGAAGAACATTAGTGAGTAATAATATATCATCTGAAGATATAAAACTCACTGGTAATAGCACACAAAAAACCACAAAATATTCTAACCCTGCAAATGTGATGTGTAAACTACTCTTATATTGAGTAGAAAGGCAAAATGATGAACCAATCAAAAATAATAACTAAAATAACTCTTCGAGACATAGACAGTATAATACAACATAAAGAAAAACAACAAAAAGTTAAGAAAAGGGAGTGAAGTTAAAGGGTACTGGTTATAGATTTTTTTGCTTGTTTGTTTGTTTATGCAGTGTTGTCATTAATTTAAAATAATATATTATAGGAGAGTATTTGCAAACCTCATGATAACCTCAAATTGAAAAACATATAATGAATACACAAAAATTAAAAAGCAAAAAATTAAATAATGGAGAAAATCAACTTCACTAAAAGGAAGACAGAAGAGAAAGGAAAGAAGAAAGATAACACCACAAAGCAATCATAAAATAAATAACAATGGGTAAGTTCTTATCAATTATAATATTGAATGTAAATGGACTAATCTGTTTAATCAAAAGACAGAGAGTGACTGAATGAATAAAAAAGCAAGACCCAGTGATCTGTTACCTACAGAAAACATACACTTCCCCTACAAATATGCATATAAATTGAAAACGAAAACATGGAAATAAATATCCCATGCGAATGGAAACCAAAAGAGAGCAAGGGTAGCTATTCTTACATCAGACAAAATAGATTTCAAGACAAAAACTGTAAAAAAAAAAAAAAAAAAAAAAAAATCATTATATAGTGATAAAGAGGTAAATTCAGCAAGATAATATAACAATTATAAATATATGTACACCCAATACTGGAGCACCCACATAAAACAAGTATTATTAGAGCTAAAGAGAGAGATAGACCTTGACACAACAATAGCTGAAGTCTTTAACATCCCACTTTCAGTTTTGAACAGATATTCCAGACAGAAAATCAACAAAGAAACATTAGACTTAATATGTACTGTAAATCAAATAGACTTAATAGATATTTACATAATATTTTATCTAAGGGTTCCAAAATAAGCATTCTTCTCCTCAGCACAAGACTCATACTCAAGAAGTGACCATGTATTAGGTCACAAAATAAGTATTAAAACATTCAAAAAATTGAAATAATATCAAGCATGTTCTCTGGCCACAATGAAATAAAACTAAAAGTCAATAACAAGAGGAATTTTGGAAACTATACAAGCACATGGAATTAAACTATATGCTTCTGAATGACCAGTGAGTCAATAAGAAATTAAGAAGGAAATTGAAAATTTCTTGAAAGAAATGGTAATGGAAAAACAACATACCAAAACCTATGGGAGACAGCAAAAGCAGTACCAACGGAGAAATTTATAGCTGTAAGTGTCTACATCAAAAAAGAGAAAAAAGAAACTCTACAAATAAATAACCTAACAATGCATCTAAAGAACTAGAAAAGGAAGAGCAAGCCAACTCAAATTAGTGGAAGAAAAGAAAAAATATCAGAGCAGAAGTAAATGAATTTGAAACCAAGAAAATATGAAAGATCAATGAAACAAAAAATGTCTTTTTTTGAAAAGATAAAATAGACAATCCTTTAGCCAGATTAACAAAGAAAAAAAAGAGAAAAGACCCAAATAAATAAAACCAGAAATGAAAAAGGAGATGCTACCCCTGATACCACAGAAATTCAAAGGTTTATTAGAGGCTATTATGAGCAACTGTATGCCAACAAATTAGAAAATTTAGTGAAAATGGATAAATTCTCAGACACGTACCACATACAAAGACTGAGCCATGAAAAGAATCCAAAACCTTCAGCCCAATAACAAGCAACGACAGCATAATAAAATGCCTGGGACCTGATGAGTTCAATGCTGAACTCTACCAAATATTTAAATAAAACCTGATACTAGTCCTCCTATTAGAGGAATACAGAATACTTCCAAGCTTACTCTACAAGTCTAGTATACCCTGACATCAAAACCAGACCGAGACACATCAAAAAAAGAAAACTACAGGCAAATATCTCTGATAAACATTGATGCAAAAGTCTTCAACAAGATACAAACTGAATTCAACAATACACTGAAAGATCATTCATCATAATCAAGTAGAAATACAAGGATGATTCAACATATGCAAACAAATCAATCTGATATATCATATCAAGAGAATGAAGTCTGCAAACCATGTGAACATTTCAAATTATGCTGAAAAATCATTTGATAAAATTCAACATCACCTTATGATAAAACTTTAAAAAAGCTGAGTATAGAAAGAACATACCCTGTAATCCCAGCACTTTGGGAGGCCGAGACGGGTGGATCACGAGGCCAGGAGATCGAGACCATCCTGGTGAACACGGTGAAACCCCGTCTCTACTAAAAAATACAAAAAACTAGCCGGGCGAGGTGGCGGGCGCCTGTGGTCCCAGCTACTCGGGAGGCTGAGGCAGGAGAATGGCGTAAGCCCGGGAGGCGGAGCTTGCAGTGAGCCGAGATCGCGCCACTGCACTCCAGCCTGGGCGACAGAGCGAGACTCCGTCTCAAAAAAAA